>NC_143554.1:133020000-133037500 GCF_054136105.1 Typopeltis vanoorti | reverse complement strand
ATTATGTTCGAAAATCCGAAGAGAAAATACCCTCCACAACCATTACACTTGCGATCCAACTATAAAGATAGAAGACAGATCATAAAATGACAATTTAATGAGAAGCCGTCAATGCTAGAGCACTCTCGGATGCCTCGAAAATGTCCAGCTGTGGAGTTTGATTGCCGGGATCCATATTGGTGATCGCTAATTTGGCAGTACTATAGGTGTTTAAGAAGTTGAATATTGATAACCATCTCCATTATTTTAGATAGCATCAAGGGGCGAACGTTAAGTCGATAGTTTGATGGTAGACGCATCTTTTATCTTTTGAATCAGCTGCAAATGGGCTTGCTTCCATGCTGTAAGGTGGAGGCCAACTGAGGATGATATAATGTAGAAGTGATAAAGAACGTTTGTTTTCACACCCCTTGAGCACAACGGGTGTCGTACCTCTTCTCAAGTCTGGCAATGCGAATATTCCAAGTATAGTTAGAGGGGATTATATGTTTGTATTAATCTGCTTATCTGAGTCAGTGGTTCCCAAACTGTGGAGCCCTGGACGTTCAGTGACTTTTTAAAAATTTTACAACATTCCTTCTGTGTTCTGTTATTAATTAACGTATGTTCAACGTTAACGTATGTTGTTGTATATTTTATGTTTTTTAAATAAAAGAGTTATAACATTGATACATCATTGATAAACCGTATTTTATCTGTAAACTTCAACCATTTCTTAAATCAATACACTCTTCTTCTTCATTTTGAAGATTGAAATTACCTTCACGAATCGATATTTTTTACATCATATTCCTTTAACCAATGTTAAGGTATATCTATGTTAGATATTTAGAAAAAAAAAATCTTGCAGCACTCTGGTTTTGGAACTAATTAATTTAAGTAAACACCTCGAGAGTGGGAGCTCAGTTGGTATCGACAATGCCATTGGGTTGCATGGATTCGAATCTCGTCTAGGGTGGGAAGAACCTTTATCAGTACTTTTCGGTTGAAAGTGAATAAGCTGGTCACGGAAGGTTTTATTCTCAGATATTCGGGTTTTTCATCCTGCAAAATAGGCCAGAAAAACACGCGCAATTTAGTCATAGGTTTCAACGAAACCAAGTTAATTAGTCTTGACAGATCATTCAGCCTAACACGAAAAAGGAAGATAGGATGGAACCATGTGAGTACATTTGAGGAAACGATAATATGATGTCGAAGTCATCTATCTGTTTAAGATTTTTAATTAAGTATCTTATATTTGATGCCTTGAGTATATATTCCCCCCCCCCTCCCATCTACCCGCTTAATGCTGATTTAGGCTACTATGAACAATAGCTTCTTTCCGGTCCACTCTATCTACATCCAAGTTATTTAAGTGTCTAGATCTTTCCGATAGTATTTCCCCTCCTGCTCTTCGGTTTTGGAGACAGCAATCTTTCAGTAGGCATTCTGTACATATGTTCGTACAGACTGTTTTTCTTTGATTCTTGATGTTATTGGAATACTGTAGTGCAATTCTTCTCTAATCTCCTGAATGGTTTTCATTTCCATCATATTTCTTTTTTATTTTCTTCAAACACCTGTTTTCAAAGCCTGCTCTTCTTTGCGTTTGATATCCGAGCCTCTAAACTGTGGGAATTACCATCGAGCAATATATTTTGATTTTAAGTTCTTTGGAGAGATGTGTATTTTTCCATATATTTGTAAGTTTGGTTATGTGGTAGATCACCATAAATTTATCCTGTGTTTGATAGTTTCTTCATAATTTAACTTGTCTGCGATTTCAGTTTCGGTTCCAGTTTCTTTCTTTCCACTTCTAAGTTGAGTTGTTCTCCGTTTCTACCTATTGCCATTGTTTTTTGGTTTTAATAAAATATATTTGCATTGATATCATTAAATAATGTCATTTGCGTATTTCACATGATGTAAGTTTTGTCCGTTCAGTTATTTCCATGTTTCCTAGGATAAACTCTTTTACCAGTTCCTCCAGGCAAAGGCTAAACAAATATAAGGAAAGTGAACATCCCTGCATGACATTATCTCAGCTGATATGTTAGAAGTTCAGTTGCTCCAAATTTTCTATTTTCTATAGTATTTCTATAATTTTATAGTACTGGATGATATTGAGTATTTTTTAAAAATTTTTTTGGTTTTTAAATTTCAAACATAGATATAGGGCTAAATACACTGCTCAAAACAATTACGGGATATTTTAGTTTCTATCGGATAATTATAAATTTCTGCAAATAATTATAACTATTGGGTACTTTATACATGAATAAATATTTCTTACTTATGGATAGGGTTTAAATGATGAGATATTGTTTAAATAATCGATATTTATTACAAATTTAACAAATTATACATTTTAGCGTGAAATAATTTTAACAAGAATAACAGCAAGGATTGGTAGAGCCTCTGCTACTAATGGTTCACGCAGAAAGTTTAAGCAAGTTTGAACGCGGTTAGTAGTTGAAAGGGGATTCAATCGTTCGATGCTGTTGGCACACTCTCCCTCGATTAGTCTTTGGACTCCCTGGAGGTGTCGTGTCACTTTATAATAATAACAAGATTATCCTCTAATTGTTTTGAGCAGTATAGTTGTTGAAAGTTTTATTTATTTTAAACTTAGAAAGCAAATTATACTGCCGTGAAATTATATTCTTGCTTACACTTGATCCAAGTGTAAGCAAACAAAGTTTACACATGAGTATCTTCACACCTAGGCTGTATGTATGTAAACTGTGTCTTAGTATCCCATAAAGCAAAACACGGAAGCGCAATACGCTTTGAATTCACTAACTCGACTGTTTTCGACCCTTGTCGGGGTTTCATTAGTGGGAGCCTTTGGTATTTTCCTGAGTGCGGCTCCCACCGACGTGTTTTCAATAAGGAATGAAATCGGTCTGAGTAGTGAACATAATGTAAAACACACTTCCTTTCGGAAGTGTGTTTTGCATTATGGGATAACTGCAGGAACACTAGTTACACAGCCTTATAATAAGCCTGAAAAATATCATTATACACACCCGAAAGGATGTGTGTTTTGCATTCTGGGATGCTAAGACAACTGATGCGAAGGCATCAACCTCTATATACAAGTAGCACGGTTGAGAAGATACTTCACCCGTAAACTTTGTTTGCTTACACTTGGATAAAGGATTAAACAAGCGTTTAATTTCTTGGCAAGTATAAAGTGCTAAATAAAAAACTGAAGTGCTACGATGATTTTATTCATCTTCATGTCTCACTACCCCCCCCCTCTTTCTTCGTTGGCGACTTATAAAATCGTAAAAAATGTATGAATAAAATTTTTAGTATAATAATATATAGAAGTCTTTTTTTTTAAATAATACTTTTCCAAATATTCTTCTCTTCTCGTCTTCCTACCTTTGTTTAAGGCCATCAGGCTCTTGACAGCGCTTTCCTGGTCTTCCAGTTGTTTTTTCCATTTATTTTATATCTGTACAATGTGTCGCCATACAATTTTCGCAATATTAATATTTTATATAATATTAATATTTATATTTATATGTTTCTATTTAACAATACAAATCTAATACAGTATTTGTATAGTTAAAGAAAATACAAATATTAATAAAAAATTCCGTTTCGAGAAGAAAAAAAAAAACACGACGGCCGCTCTGTACTCTCGGTCCCCACTTCACCGCTGCACGTGGAAATTCTTCAAAATACAAGTTAGGAGGTGTGTTTTTTTTATTATTATTATTAAAACCTCCATGGAGTCAAAAGATTCATCGCGGGATCCACTGTTACACACACACACACAGTTTATCATACCGCGCCTGAAATATGTTCACTGTCTCTGCGCTCACCACACTCAAGGGCAATGCATTCCAATCACTCAGCACTCTCCATGCAAAAACCTGCTCCTCATTCCCTTGCTCACATTCTCCTTATACAGCTCCCAGGAATGACCTCTTGTTCTATTCAAAACATCCCCGACATTAATCTGGTAATAACCTCTTAGTTTCGGTACTCCCCGCATCATTCCCATTATCCGCTGTTCTTTCCTCACAATTTTAGCAACATGTCCCCGAAATTTTAGGTCCTTGTCCACAATCACTCCAAGGTCTCTCATGTCCTCTACCTCTTCCAAGATATTTCCACCGACTGTGTATTCTACATCTCGCGTCTGTTTCCCAAATTTCAAAACCTTACACTTCGCAACATTGAATTGACATCCTCACTCCTTTACCCATTTAGCCGCCAGTGTATCCAAGTCCTATTGCAAAGCAACAGCATCCGCTCTACTCCTGATAGCTCTTCCCAACTTTGTATCATCAGAAAATAACGGCATATCATTATTCAGACCTCACCCGGTGTCATTTTCATACAAATTAAACAGCAGTGGACTCAAAACAGACCCTTGGGGTACACCACTAACAACTATTATAATACAGCTATATCGCCTGCTTCAGTTTAGGAGTACCCCTGTTTAAATGTCATTGGCTATTTACTCATGGGTTCTTAGGGCATTATGAGTGTAGATGTACTAAAAAGTATATGTAGCTTAAGGAATAGAAATTGCACATACCTTTTTCTGGGTGTTGTGGCTTTTCCTCTGTCTGCGATGTCGAGAACTGCAGAGTGTGTGTGGGGGGGGGTAGGCAGTTTGGTAGAATAAGTTAGAAAAACCCGGTTTTTTTTTTTTTTTCGTAATATGTAGAAACATATACTTTTATATAGGGTGGGGAAAAAAGTGAAAGGGTTAATTTTTTAAAATAGGGAGGGGGAAGGGGAAAGATGGTTGACGGGGTGTGGACCGTTTCGACTATTCGTGGTCATCATCGGAACATATTGGGAAAGTGGAAGCTATGTCAGGTCGGGTGGGTGCTTCAGAGGTGTTTGTGTTGTCTCCTATTGGTCGGGATTGTGACCGCAATTTAATGTTGTGAAGCTTCCAAACCTCGGAGATTATGTAGGGCCTGTGTACGTTGATCGAGTTCGCGTCACACTTTATAGCTATTGTTTCCGATATTCTGAGCATTGTTTCATTGTCTTGTCTGTCTATTATGATGGCCTTGTCTATCTGCGGGGTGTGTTTTTGTTCAAGGGCGTGAACAGCTAAACGGAAATAGCTGTTCACGCCCTTGAACAAAAACACACCCCGCAGATAGACAAGGCCATCATAATAGACAGACAAGACAATGAAACAATGCTCAGAATATCGGAAACAATAGCTATAAAGTGTGACGCGAACTCGATCAACGTACACAGGCCCTACATAATCTCCGAGGTTTGGAAGCTTCACAACATTAAATTGAGGTCACAATCCCGACCAATAGGAGACAACACAAACACCTCTGAAGCACCCACCCGACCTGACATAGCTTCCACTTTCCCAATATGTTCCGATGATGACCACGAATAGTCGAAACGGTCCACACCTCGTCAACCACCTTTCCCCTTCCCCCTCCCTATTTTAAAAAATTAACCCTTTCACTTTTTTCCCCACCCTATATAAAAGTATATGTTTCTACATATTACGAAAAAAAAAAAAACCCGGGTTTTTCTAACTTATTCTACCAAACTGCCTACCCCCCCCCCCCACACACACACTCTGCAGTTCTCGACATCGCAGACAGAGGAAAAGCCACAACACCCAGAAAAAGGTATGTGCAATTTCTATTCCTTAAGCTACATATACTTTTTAGTACATCTACACTCATAATGCCCTAAGAACCCATGAGTAAATAGCCAATGACATTTAAACAGGGGTACTCCTAAACTGAAGCAGGCGATATAGCTGTATTATAATAGTTTATAATGAGGAGTAACATGGGAGTTTTCCCAGAAATAATATACACCACTAACAACTTTCCTCTTCTGGGATATCGCTCCTCCATAGACAACTCGCTGATACCTATCAGACAGCCAATCTCCAATCCAGTAAACTAATCTACTGTTTAGCTCCATCCGTTCCAATTTAATTATCCACTTGTCATGTGGAAATTTATCAAAGGCCTTTGTAAGATCTAAATATACGACTGTGTATGCTGCATCATACACAGTCGTATATTTATCTCCATACCTGTTTAACTTGTACAGCGAATACATTTTAAGAATGGCAAGGCTGGAGCAGTCGTCAGTTGGAATTAAAATTGGTGGAAAAAAATATTAATAATTTGAGGTATGCAGATGATACCACCTTGCTAGCAGAATGCAAAGCAAATTTGAAGGAACTTATTATGAAAGTTAAAGAAGAAAGTGCTAAATATGGACTTAAACTTAACCTCAAAAAGACAAATGTTATGGCAACATGTGAACTTAATGATTTTGAAGTAGATGGAGGGAAAATGGAAGCAGTTAACAATTTTGTGTTCCTAGGATCTCGAATTGATAAAGATGGTTATTGTACCGAAGAAGTTAGAAGAAGATTATTACTCGGAAAAAAGCAATGACAAATTTAAGCAATATCTTTAAAGATAAAGATATTAGCCTCGCAACAAAAATCAGAATCGTGAAAGCAATGGTATTCCCTGTGGTGCTGTATGGATGTGAAAGTTGGACCCTGAGGAAAAGTGAAAGAAGAAAGATAGATGCATTTGAATTATGGGTTGGAGACATTTACTAATAATACCATGGACTACAAAGCAAACCAATAAATTAGTGATAGACAGAATAAAGCCAGATTGCTCCCTTGAAGCTATGATCATCAAGCAAAAATTGTCATACTTCGGACATATTATGCGAACAAATGACAGTCTGGAGAAGATGATGATGCTTGCTAAAGTTGATGGAAGCAGGAGAAGAGGAAGACCAAGAATTAGATGGGTGGATGGAGTTAAAGAAGCAATTGGAGTGCGCTTGGAGGTTCTGAAAGACATGGTCAGGGACAGATCGGAATGGAGAGTGTATGTTCATGGAGTCGCCAGGAGTCGGAAACGACTCGATGGATCTTAACACATAGACACATGCTGCATCACCCTTATCCAATTCATTTGTGACTTTATTATAATAAGTAAACAGATTGCTAAAACACGATCTTCTTTTAACAAACCCATGCTGGCCACCAAAGAGTATTTATCTGTTGTCAACAAAAGTCTGAATTTGGTCCTAACTAACCTCTCTAATACTTTAATCGCAACCTCAGATACACAGATTGGACTATAATTCAAAGCTCTGGTCTTATCACTTCTCTTATGAATCGGAACAATTTTATCCTCTTTCTACTCCTTTGGAACTTGGCTCAGTGCAAGACTCATTTTAAAAAGATATGTAAAAGCTGTTAACTCCCCGGAACATTCCCTCAAAACACGTGGTGAAATAGCATCAAGTCCTAAAGCCTTATTTAAATCAGTTTATTCGATTCCTCATATATCTCCTGCTCACTTACTAACAGTTCCTCCTTCTTTCCCACAGCATTCAAGTTCTTCATGATGTCACATTCACAAGAATGAAATACCTTTGTTCATTAAATACATCAACTATGTCCTCTGCAGCAGTTATCATTCCTCTCTTTTCATCAATCAACGCCATCCTTCCATAATCATTCTTTCTTCTGCTGGCCACATATCGAAAAAATTCCCTAGGTTTTTTTTAGCCGCATTAGCTAACTGCTGCTCATACTGCACTTTTGCTACCCTTATCACCTTTCTCGTGTACTCTTTGTACTTCTCAAGCAAATCGTTGTCATAACCACTCTTGTACTTCTTCCAGATTGCATACTTGACCTCTTGATCCATTCTTTTCACACCTGCTGTATTTACCCTCTTGGCCTTTGGAATGCATTCTGATATTGTCCTCACCAGATAGTTCTCGACCAGGCCCAAGCAGCACTGATATCCTTTCCATCCAGTTCCTCTTTCTAATTTATTGCCTCAAGCTGTTTTCTGAGCTCTTCATAATTACCAGCCTTATAATTCCACGTATATCTCTTTCTGAAAGAAAGATGCAGGATGACCAAATGACTGGTCATCCTGCAAGTGATCACCTCATGGTTACTCTTATCAAGTGGCGGAAGATTTGACACCCCATTTATAATAACATCATCTGATGAAATGATCAAATCCAATACCCTTGATCCTCATGTACCCTTACGTACTGCCTAAGGTAATTGTCTTTCAAAACCTGCAGAAAATCATTTTCTTTCCGCCAGATGCAGTCTCTTGATTCCAGTCTATATTACCATAATTAAACTCACCCATAATGATATTATCCTTATACTTTAGTATTAGTATTTATTTAAAGCAGTCCTGCTACCGTTCTGCCATGGTAAGAGAGCACATACACTAACATTAAAAAAAAAAAAAATACTGACATGTACCGATGGTGAGACTTTTTCGATTAGGTAAAAGTTATTAGTTCTGGCTTTAGTAAAGTTATTAGTCCGGTCTTAGCAAAAGAATCCAGTTGGGATCCATTTGGTGCTGCTTTTAATTTAAGATATTTATTTAGGTATCGGTCAATATATGCTAGTAAACAATATCAGAAATCAAATAATATATTTAATATAATTATTTGATTGATAATATTGATATATCAATATCACCAATAAATATGGATAATAAATCAATATTTAATATTGATTTATTATATTTTTTATAGAAAATAAACGAATTATAAAGATATTTTTCTTGCTTTTTTGTTCAGCGAAATCTTCGAAAATTTTATCGAATTTTAAGTTTCTTGCTCAGGAAAATGATTGGATCCAACTGGCTTAAAATGTCACTGAAATGATAAAGTGTTTGCTGGTAATTTCTTGCTGTTTTCTAATAAGAAAATTGCACAGAATTCTTTCTGTTGCTAGAAATGCAGTTTAGCAACTGTAAATAACATAGCAAATGAATATTGTTCGATGCTACGAACTGCGTTTATAGTGGGATAAAATCCATTGACATCGATCCGCAAAATACTACACATGCGCTGTATCAACTACCTGCAGACGATAGATTCAAGCGTAATATCACGTGATATAGGTTTAGACCAATAAGAATGTTAGGGAAACCGTACTGCCGGTCTCTGGGATGTTGTGCTTCTAGGATGTGCGGAGAAGTTCCTTCCAACGTAGGTTACAGAAATCGATTATTTCACGAGTAAAAAGCAGTTGCAAGAGTCGAGAAACGTCAGTGTGACGTAAAGTTAAGAACGAGTCACAACTACAGAATTGAACGTCGTGAAATGTCTTTTCGGTCAGTGCTCGTCCTTGCAATATTCTGTAACTTCACCATTCCGAAAAGAGACATTTTAGTAAGTCAGTTCCTTAAGCACCCAGGTTTGATTCGTTTATAAGTAAAATACTACGGATAATTTATATTTGTTAATTAAACACTTGCCATCAACGTGATTGTTGATGAATGTTTTTAAAGTAACTGTTACAGTTATGAAGTTTCAATACTATACTCCTTAAAACTTGGAGCGTATAGTGTCCATAAATGAAACATTATTGAATAATGTGTGTGAAACCATACAGCTTTAAAATTTCTTTTAAAATAATTGTAAAAAGCTGTGTTAATTAAAGTGGCTGTTCATAAGTACATGTATACGTGAAAAGATAGCTTTTCATTTGAAAAGTTATCTTTTTCTAGTATTTCGATAGAAATGCTATGTATGCTCTTAATACTATTTGCGTAGTTTTTCCCGTTGAGGTTTTCACGTGGCCAATAGGATAGATGTTAGTTGCGCCAATCCACGCTGAACTCGTAAGAACTGTCACCACCTTTACGGTTATTTTCTAAGCGTATATACTGCATCAGTGACTTGAATTTTAGAGAACGCCGCTTGCATTATGAATTTTATTAAATTAATTAAGCAAACTTGGTATGGCAGTACCCAGTATTAATAACAGACGCAACAACTATAAGAATCTTCTTTAAGTTTTGATTTTCTTTGACTACTAAGCAAATATATATCTTGTATCCGGCTTTGTTGAATTTTTTTTTTTTTTTTTTTTTGTTCTGCCTTTTTATTTTTTCCAAACTTGCTATTCATTTTTTTAAGCTCTGCTAATTCATTTTGAAAAAGAAGATGAAAAAAAACTTAAGTTTGCGTTATTTTCTCTATAATCATTGATGTACCTTATTCTTGTCACATGTTTTGTATACATTGCAATACATGTTTGTTCGTATTTCACGTTCTGGCATGCTTAAGCATACCAGAAAGTGAAATAAAAGCAAACAAATAGTGAAATAAAGTGAGAGAAGTTAAATAAGACTTCTTTCCTATGATATATTATGCCAATTTCCTTTTTTCTCAGAAACTTTACAGTTCTAACTGTATTAAGAAAATGCCTTATACGAAACCATGGACTTTCCTCCTGCTCTATTTCTTTTCATACAGACAATTATGACAGCGTGATATTTTTCATCAGTTAGTTATCCAGTTTGTAGATGCATCATATTGTCATTGATATTTTTACTTATATAGGTGGGCTTTTTAATGTACTCATAAGGACATCTGTTCTTTAGTTGGAAAGATTGGGAATGAAGAACCTTTATAAGGTCTTTTCAGCTAAATGCAAGTTAACCAGTCACATATGAAAGTTTAATGTTTTATTTCTCCTGGAAATTCAGTTTTTTCATTGGGTAACACAAGCTGGAGAATACATGGAGAATACATGCAATTAACAGGTATAATACATTGTGTTTATAGTCTTATAGTCATTTTGCCGTTTATAGTCAGTTTGCTGTAATTTCAACTACCACAACTGCAATCAGGTCTATATAGGTTTGGATGCATTCTGTTGCCAGTATTCATTTGTTCTGGAGTAATATCTGACCTTCTAAGACTCACTGGTAGTTGGTCTGCTTGCTCAGCAAACATATTTTCTCTCTCTCTCTCTCTCTAAAAGCCTTTTAAGATTTTTGATTTTCTTCCTTATTCTGTGTATTGTTTACTGTTTATATTGTTATTCTCAGAGCTTTATGCTTACTTCTTCCAGTATTATTAATAATCATAAATAAGCATACTAAATTAACGTTCCTTCTAAGTTGTGGGGGGCACATTAGGCTGAAATGCCCTTTCAACACTTAAGTTGTTGCTATGCAGCTGTTGGAAGACTTAGTCATTTGCTTTCTGCATGAAGTGGTGTAGATTATTATGTATATTACAAAAAAAAAACTTTAAAAGTAATGTGCAATCTTCATTCCTCTTCTTCATTCGAAAAACTCTGTAGTTCTCATGATAAGCCTCATGATCTTCCATAACCAATGACTTAAAAATGCTGATTTGCTCATCCTCAAATGGAGTGAAGACAACTTAATAAATTTCAGTACTCGAAAATTCAGGCCTACCTTATTACCTGCAAGAAAGAATCTACTTTGCTCCCACTTGTTTTTGATAATGTGCCAGTTTCCTTTCAAGATCGGGTTTCTATTCTTGTGCTGACTATCACACCTGGTTTATCCTGTCACAAACATATTACATATATTGTGTGTGTGTGTGTGTGTGTTATTTTCTGTTTGAAACATTACTTCTCTTCTGCTCAACTCCTAACACTTTATAAGTCTCAGATCTGACCAACCTTGGAATATTGTTCCCACATCTGATGTGGTGTACCCAAAACCTCCTTAAGAATTCTTGATGATATACAGCAGAGGGTGGTCTGCTTAATAGATAACCCTTCTCTCACAGATGCCCTTCAGTCATTTTTTCTATAGATGCTCTGTTTCTGCACTGGACCTCCTCTGAATTGGCCACTACCATTCCTCCACTTTCTTGTAACCTTGCAAGAAGTAGAGCAATGCCACTGGCCAACCAACTGTCAACATGCTGAACAAACTTCTCATTATCCTTTTTCATTCCATCTACCTCTGTTCTATGGAACAATCTCTCTCATGCTGTTTTCCCCACCGAGGTACAACCTCCAGCTCATTAAGAAACATATCAATAGATTACTTCTTTCTCCATAAACACTTTACCACGTATAGCACTGTTGTGTTATAAGTTTTGTGGCCATTCATCATGGAGAAAAAGTCATCAGGTTGTGTAAAATTTTTCTGATCAGAGCAGTAGCAGGTCCATGCAGCTATAAAAAAAAAATAATAAAGTAGTGTTGATACTAGTGCACATTGTTGTGGCATAGTATATTTATAATATAGGGAAATATGATAGTATTTGATTTACAAAATGTCTTTTGCTGTTGTTCTTAGAAGTGGTTATGAGAAGATGGTCTCTAAAATCCATGTTATAAGGATAAATTCAGGATTTGTGAATTCCAAATTTGGTTGAAAAATGAAAAAAAAGCATGCTATTATGATAGAAACATAAGTTATGAAAGATTTTCTAGGATAGATGCAAAAAAAAAAATCAATATATGATAGACATTGGGCAGTTAGACTTTTGCAGTGAATCTCAGGATGCTATGTTTCCCAAATAAATAACAGATTTTTGTACTATATTATATAAAAATATAATACTATATTATAGTATTTGTACTATATTATTATTTTGTACTATATATTAATCAAAACAGCAAGAGAGAGAGACAGCGGACATAATCAAATGATGAAAACAGTTGCAAAACTGCAGTGCAGAAAGCAAGCAGAAACCACTACAATTAAAGCAAGACTAAAGTAGGAAAAGACATTACTGGAGATTAATTTAAGATTAAGGAAGATTGCAAAAAAAAGCAAAGGAAAATTGGATGGATGTATATGTAAAAAAGTTGAATATAAATTAAAGACAGGAGGAGCTGATAAGGCACATGTCATCTTGTTTGTTGCATATACTCATGATTCTCAAACAAAGTAGTTCTAGACAAAAAAAAAAAAAAAAAAATCATTTTCTGGTAATAAAGAGATAGCAGAGAATTGGAAGAAATATTTTGAAGAAAGTATGAATGGAGAAAATATGCACAATAATGTGAGGTTGGAAAAGTCTTGAATCAGAGAGTGAGTGGATGAAAAAATAAAAAGAGCAATAATGAATTACCTAACTGGTAAACTGTAGTAACAGATTAGATACTGGCTGAATTGTTTTAAAAAATATGGGGCTGAAATATAAGAAGCTTTATTTAAAGTGAGTAGGTTAATTTATACTTGATTAACCAGAAGCAATTGTAAGATGTTGAAGGGGAAAGATGGAAATAGGAACACCTGGAAGAGGAAACTTGCCATAGAAACAGGCAGTATTTCTAAGATTGATGATTTTATTATTATTATTATTTGACACCTCCAGGGAGTCCAAAGACTCATCGAGGGAGGGCACCTGCTCTACAAACTCTGTTTCAACCACTCAACCAACTGATCACAATTACACCAGCGCCATCTACTGCCAACCACCACTGATATTTCCAGACAAACATCCATGCCCACGGCGGGATTCGAACCCGCAGCCTTTGGCTGGAGAGTGGATACGCTAACCACTCAGCCAACCAGGCTGGCATTATGGCTGGCAATGATGAATTAAGAGTCTGTGATTTGTGTGCAAATCCAGGCCAAAAAATCAAAAACAGTATATTTTACGTGTTTTCTCTGTCTTAAAAGATGTGAGAAAGTACTGGTTTCTGAAAAACCAGTACTTGGAACATGGACTATATCTTTAAAGTATTTGCCCAGCACTTCTTGTGGGAATAAACAAATTACTTCCATTTGACTCACTCAGTAATGATGGCAACTACAGTTAATCTTCATATGTCTACTAAAAAGTAGACATATGAAGAATGAAAATTCTTCATTTGAAAGGCACATACACTATAGATAAAGTGTATGTGCCTTTCAAAGTTTGTCTTTATTATTAATATAAATTTTGTAATTTGTATCCATCATGTTATATTTTTTATGCTTAGAAATTCCAATATCAGAATGAGGGGATGGATTTCTTATCCAAAACTTCGATGAAAAAATATAATGAGATAATAATGAACTTTTTAAGGAATACTGTACAATAATCTCAATTAAATTTCTCAGCAAATTAAAATTTTACATGTGTAATAACACACCCTCCCCAAATTATTAGTCTTTTCATGTTAAGATTTGTGGATCTTTCTCTTTCCATTGCTTTTTTCTGTTGTTGTTGAATATAATATATGTATAGGGTGAGTAAGAAGTAGCATTTTATCCATGGAGAGAGTGGTAAGAGCATGGAGTGTGATTCCTTGAGTAGGTGGTGTGAATTCATGAAGGTCCTGAATAATAATAGTATATGACAGTATTTTTTAATCTTTTCTGGCTGCGAACCACACACACACACACACACATATCTATCTTACCCATTGGCCAATAATAGTTATGCTGCAGGAAACTAATCCACCAGCAGAGTTTCAGATCAGCACTGGAAGAACTGGCCATATACCATGCACCACTGTCCTGCCATACAACTTCATGGATCAGGAATCAGTATTGGAATCCACAAAAAATATTCTAAAATTAGGGA
Source organism: Typopeltis vanoorti (assembly GCF_054136105.1). Classification (NCBI taxonomy): domain Eukaryota; kingdom Metazoa; phylum Arthropoda; class Arachnida; order Uropygi; family Thelyphonidae; genus Typopeltis; species Typopeltis vanoorti. Next base: position 133,023,181 of record NC_143554.1, on the reverse strand, counting down.
TCATCGATACCTTTCCTGGGTGTGCAATATATTGACTCATTAGAACTTGGACAAGAAAAAAAACACACACATAATTAATGTATACATATCACAAAACGAACTTGCAGTGCAGGCACTAGAGTTTGTCCAAAACCACCTCAGCAAAGTTAATGAGGACAACCTCATACTGGCAGGGGATTTCAGTTACACTCTGGATCCTGCAATGGACAGACATCAATGCTAGGAACATCGACTTTCACTAGTTCAGCTTCTCCAGGATGTAATCAATGACTACAAGCTGACTGATATCTTCAGAAACCTGCACCCACATGAAAAAATGTTCTTCTGGAGGACCAAAGGTGGTCCTAACAGAGCCTTATACCAGGCACAGCTTGATAGATACTATACATCCATGCACACAATACCCTTCATAAGGAGTGTCACATATCATTCTGTACTCGCTTTTTCCTTAATCCCCTACAACAGGAGATGGCACACAAACACACCACTGAATATGTTTTCAGTTCTTCCACTAGAGGTCTTTATCCACAACCTTAAGAATGACAAGAGTACACGTGCCAATGAGCCTATCAAATTTCTACAAAGTGTCCTTCAAAGATGGAAGAAGTTAAACCTCCAGCACACAATGAAGACAATATCCCTTCCTCATGGAACTCATCTTCCACAATAATGGTAAGGAACCCCACCACTCAGAGAGAGATTTTCTTTCCTCCATGGAGCTGGTAAAGCATGAGGGTTCTTGGGTGATATTCTTTCTCCAAGTCTTACCTGGCAAAATCACTCACAAACTTGGAATACAGGAATTAGGCCAATATACACCATGAATTCTACTTTTCAAGCTGCTATGCCTGATAGCATAATGGAAGAGGGGGCTCAGTCCTCCTAATGCAGAAGATCCACCTCCTCCCTTTTTGATAAAAACCAACAGTGCATGGGAGAAACTTGCATCCTCCAATATAAACAAAACTACAGCACTCTAATACAACAGTCCAACCAAAGCACTTCATTAGAAAATCCTGCATCATCCCACCAAACACTACTTCACTGGGACCTACCATATCGCACAAGAGCCACCAAACTCGACATAGATATTCAGTGGAGAATGTGGCACAATGCACTACCCACTCCAACTGTATTACAGAAATTCAACCTGGATAACTGTCTGTTCTGCTACTGAGTAGGAACAGTCTGGCATATCTACTTAGAATATCCCATCAACACCCATTTAATCCGTTCATCTCGGGAAACAGCAGCCTTAACCTGCAGTTGTCTTCATACAGAAGAGGAATATCTTAATCTTGTCCATGCAGAGTCAAAAAACCATTTGATCTGCATCTACAAATTAAAGATACCAAGAAATTATATACTTGGTTTAATCCTTTATCCAAATGTAAGCAAACAAAGTTTGCATCTGAAGTATTTTCAGGACTGGGGCAACTCATGGTAAAGATGGTATGACTTCACATCACCTGCCTTAGTATCCTATAATGCAAAGCACATCTTGCAGACATGTATAATGCTATGCATTATGGGAAGGGTCTCTTCAGTGGGAGCCAGACCCAGAGGTGATACTAAGGTTGAAATAATGCATAACTACCTATTCATCACTGCTAAAGCAGTAATATATAGCTTCTATTTTTGACAGACAACACAACAGTTTCACAGAGAGGTGACTGACCATCTCCTTGCAGCCTTCAAACAAATGGTGAGAAGTCGAATCCAACGAGTATCATCACCACAGGCAGAACAACATACTAGACTTTTTTCACCAAGACTGGAATCCACGGAATCAAATCCTGGCTGAGCAGGGTGACTGCATCCACTTTACAACATAGAAGTGACATCATTGCTTCCCCTACCAAAAAAAGGGAGAGAAATAGATTTTTGTGCTCAACAGTGTGAATGATCATTATCTGTTACTTTCATGTAAATGTGTAATATTGTCTTATGGCAACTGTTATTTTTATGTAAGTTGTAGTATCATGTTATAATAACTGTTATTGATATGAAAAGTGTAATATTATCTTATAACAACTGTTATTCTTATGTAATTTATCTCAACAATCAATGAGCATGTAACCTCACAATCTTAGAGAACCAAAACCAGTTAATCTTGTACATAATATTGTTAATTTTCAATTAAAAAAAATCTCTCTCTATCTCTACACACACACACACACACACACACACACACAAGGCGTTTCAAATTAAAATGTCCTCATTAGAACAATCTGTAGAGAGAACCAGTAGATGAAATACAATCAAACTTGGTACCCTAACTAGATCAAGGGGAAAAGTTTTCTCCCCCTTGATCTATGTGATTGTGAAATTATTCAGAGTCAATGACAAATGAAGTTATTCAGTGATGTTTATTATGCTCATTTCATAAAATAATGTGATACAAAAACTACCACATAGAGCTAACATACTGCAGTCAGCTCAAAGAGATCCAGATGATCAAAGGTGACATTTAATGTGTTGGCCTTTGTGCAGGACCAATAACTGATACCACTATACAACATTGTCTACAGCAGACTGCAACTGATTTCCTACATGTTGTGCAATTTTGTCTTTCAAATCTTCCAGGTGACAAACTTTGCCACGATACACATGCTTTTGAGGTGGCTGCAAAGCCCAAAATCATGGGGGGGGGGGTTAAGGTCTGGTGGATGCAGTGACCATTTCTTAGAAAATGAGTGACAGATTACTAAATCCTCTGTGAAATGGTGATGCAATAATTGTTGAACTTCACATTATATGTTGGGCGGTGCTCTGTCTTGCATCAACATTTTTGTGTTCAGGCATCCCTCTTTGCTGCAGTTGTAGGATGACAAAACTGCTCAACATATCCTGACAATGTGCAAGTCCAGTTCGATGGATTTCTTTGAAGAAATGTGGCCACGATACACATGCTTTTTAGGTGGCTGCAACGCCCAAAATCATAGGGGGGTTAAGGTCTGGTGGATGCAGTGACCATTTCTTAGAAAATGAGTGACAGATTACTGAATCCTCTGTGAAACGCTGATGCAATAATTGTTGAACTTCACATTATATGTTGGGAGGTGCTCTGTCTTGCATCAACATTTTTGTGTTCAGGCATCCCTCTTTGCTGCAGTTGTAGGATGACAAAACTGCTCAACATATCCTGATAATGTGCAAGTCCAGTTCGATGGATTTCTTT